>NC_057797.1:183616418-183617432 GCF_018294505.1 Triticum aestivum | reverse complement strand
AGAGAGAGAGAGAAAGAGAAAGAGAGAGAGAGAGAGAGAGAGAGAGAGAGAGAGAACAGGAGTCCGGGAGAGGGGGAGGTCACGTTTTATGCATCAAAGACTAATATAAACCATGTTTCGATATAAACTTGCATTCAAATATTTAAATTGGAGAACACATTGTCTACAATCCACACATGAACGGATATATGCGTATATCAAACAAGTTCATTAATTTGACTTTCAACATGTTCATGGAGTACTATAATATTGTACAACATGCTACTCGATTGAGGTGTTCAATTTTGGATTTAGTTCACTATTTTGACCTACTGAACGAGCTATTTCATTGAATCGAGATATTTCATTTTGGGTTTGATTCGTGTTTTTGAGTGGGTCAACTATTTGTCATATAGTAAATCGCTAGCAACGAGCATGTAAAAACACATTACTCCCGAGCATCATCTCTCCATCTAAAAAAGAAGTGGGAAGCTAATATTTCAAAATTTGATCCAAATCGACTTGGTAAGGTAGACGTGGATACTCGTTCTCCCAAAATTTTAAAGAACCATTAAACATCCTCTCTTCTCGGTGGAATTCTCCCAAGCAAATAAATGGGAGAGGCGAAATTACCGTCCTATGTGGGACACGCATCAATTGGCCCATTGTACATCGAGGGTAGGTTCGTAACTTCATCCAAGCGCGCCTTCTCCTCGGCCGAAATGACATGTGCCGAATAATTCATAAACCATGGTCGGCAAAACACGCTCTCCTCGCCCGAATAAGCTCGCGCCCACTATTTCAGAACACGCTCTCCTCGCCCGAAATCGCTCGCGCCCACTATAGTTCAAAACACGCCCTCCTCGCCCGAAATCGCTCCCGCCCACTATTTGGGGAGAAGCAAAGTGACTCTACTATCCCCGACCCTCAGTACACAGACCCAAGCCGAGAAGCCTATAGGCAAGGGTAGAACTGTAACTCCCCCTCACATTTCAGACAAATGCGTCCGTAAGACATGGTTCCACTCCCCTCCCA
>NC_057797.1:183257395-183268839 GCF_018294505.1 Triticum aestivum | reverse complement strand
GGGGGGGGGGGCGACCTGGCCAGGCCTAGTGCCTTCTGAAGTGCTCTCAGTTTTGTATATTCTTTTGTCGGCGCGTTTATTTGCACTGGTGGCGAACTTTGATGCCCAGTGGATGTAATATGTGTGATAGCCGTGATAGCCTAGCGTAAGTTGCTTGCTTATTTATTTCCTTGTTGTCTTGTTTATTTGTTTGCTTCTAGTCATTGCAGTTATTTTTCCGCGGTTTTCTAGTGGCTGCAATAACCTATTTTTTAAAACTAGGCCACAATAACCATGGGCTAATATTTACTGTAGTGACATTGGGCCTCCTACGGGCCGTAGAAACAGTGGGCCTTCTACGGGCCGTAGAAACAATGGGCCTTCTACGGGTCATAGAAACAATGGGCCTTCTACGGGCTGTATCATCAATGGGCCTTATACGGGTAGTATGATCGATGGCCAAACATGGGCCAATAACAGGCCGCATTATGGCCATAAACGGGCTAGAGTTGGAATCGTCCGTTCATGGGCCGACCATAATGGGCCATCATTAATAGGCCGTATTTGATGACGCTATGAAAACAGCCCACCGTATTAACGGACCATAAACAGGCCGACTGTAACTACGGGCTGAATTTGGCCCACAAGCAGAAAATGACAGTAACGGGCCGTAAGTAAACGAATGCTGGAAATGAGCCCAAGAATAAATGGGCTCGGAGAAGGCCGAAAGATAACATGGGCTAGAAATGGCCCAAAGGAATAACGGGCCATTAATGGGTATAAAGTGATACACTGTTCATTATGGGCCAGTTTTACCACGGGCCGTTAATGGGTGTAAAGTGATACACTGTTCATTACGGGCCAGTTTCACCACAGGCCGTTAATAGGCCAAGAGTTACATAGGGCCTCATATGGGCCGAAACGCGTCATGGGCCATACATGGGCCAGAAGTAAAAACAGGCTGGAATCATATTGGGTGGCCCAGATGACGCTACTGGGCCTAATTCGGATAGGGCGTAACGGGCCTTGGGTTAGCGGGCTGTAAATGGGCTATATGCGAACAGGCCGTTAACAGGCTTTACATGGGCTAGCCCGCCACCTTTTGACCAAGTCAAATGGGCCAGCCTTTTCACAGGAATGGGCCTATGTTGGGTCGTGCCACATGTCGACGTATCATAGGCGCCTATCTGACCCACTGACAAGCTGACACGTGTTTTGTCCGGCCAATAAGAATTTTACACGTGGAAATTTCCCATTGGTCGGGGCTGTTAATGGGTTATCGGATCCAAAACCCGACCCGATAGCTTAACGGCGTTCCGTTACGGTGGATGCCACGTGTCGGTCACCCTTGACGAAAGCACTTCTGTGACGCGCGATTTATCGTCATGGAAGTGGACACTTCCGTGATGATAATTTTGGTAATGTCATGGAACACTTCTACGACAGCATAGGTATGACTATCTTGATTCTATCATAAATTTGTCATGGATGTACATGCATGAAAAGAAATGCGACCTACTGTGACAAACACGTATCATCACAGAAGTGTATTTTTTTGTAGTGTGCCAGCGGTCCTCACGAGGCCGGTCGCGCCAATCCTGGCGGGGCCATGGTTGTCCCAGCGTCCGCCTCCACGTCCTCATCCGCGGCCTTAGCCCCGGTCATTGCGCTTGGGGCGTCGATCGTAGCGTCCTTCTCGTATGGCTCTGAGCTCTTGACAGTCGCTGGTGTTGTGGGTGTTCAGGTTGTGGAAGGCGCAGAACGGCCGGCCGTTCTTGGATGACTCGGGCTGATCTCTGCCCCGCTTGATGTCGGGCTCCGCTGCGAGCACAGCTACCTCCTTGCGCTTCACGTCCTTGGCCTTGGCCTTCTTGTCCTCCACGCCCGCGACTGGCAGCTCAAGGAGAGAGAGGCGCCCCTCCTTAGCTCTTGCGCACTTGGTCGCCAAGTTGAACAACTCCTGAGATGTGCACAGCTCCTCGTTGAAAGCGAGCTCTTCCTTCATCTTGATGTCATGGACGCCGTCGGAGAACGCGGAGATGATGGCCTCGTCCGTGACCTTGCGGATCTTGAGGCAGGTGTTGTTGAAGCGCTGGATGTACTTCTGGAGGGTCTCTCCTGGCTACTGCCTGATGCGGCGTAGGTCACCCGCGGCCGGTGGGCGGTCGCGAGTGCCTTGGAAGTTGGCGATGAAGCGATCGCGCATCTCGTCCCAGGAGGAGATCGAGCCGTGCTGCAGGTTCAGGAGCCAGGAGCGAGCTCCATCCTTGAGAGCCATGGGAAACCAGTTCGCCATGACCTTTTCGTCGCCGTTGGCCGCTTCGATGCTCAGCTCATAGAGCTGCAGGAACTCCACGGGGTCGGTGGTATCGTCATAGCGAGGAGGCAGATCCGGCTTGAACTTGCCCGGCCAAGCGACGCTACGCAGCTCGGGAGTGAAGGCGCGGCAGCCAGCCGTGGTTGTGGGGCCCGCTGCGGAGGTGGAGCTTGGTCTTGACGGGGTCCGCGCTGCACTGCTGCGGGCGGTACATGGTCTTGATGAGGTGGCGCGGGGAGCGCAGCTGCAGCTTCTCGCGGCCGCAGAATTTCTTGGCAGCTTCCCTCTTCACGCGCGGGCGCAGGGCACGGTGGATCATGTCGCAGAGCCGCGCGCCTTGGTTCCAAGGCGACGTCTTGGGGCTGAGGTAGTGGAGGCACGCCATGAGCCCCGTCGCCCGCAGCTGGTTGAGGGGGAGGCAGAGAGTGGGACTACGCCGGAGAGCCCCCCGCGGCGCGGATGAGCTCGGCGACATATTCGAGCCACTCCACGTAGAGGTCATTGATGGGGCGGTAGCGCAGGAGCTCATTTGCTGCGAGGAGTGCGGCCCATGCCTCCATGGGAGCGCGGTGCGCGTGAGACGAAGAACCGGCAGGGGTCAGCGATGGAGTGGCGGTGCGGCCGTCCTGCCGCACCGAAGGATGCAGCAAGGACGCGTGCTGCTTGTTCCCCGCCGGGCAGGTGGCAGGGTTGGCAGTGGGGGACGGAGAACGGCGATGTGGCCCGCCGACGGGTGTCGTCTGAGCGACGCGGGCGGTGAGGGCAGCCTGACGCTCAGCTCGAGCACGGCGTGTGTCCGCCATGGAGACGATGGAGCGACGGAGCGACGAACTGGTGGAAGGGAAGCTACGGTGCACCCCTACCTGGCGCGCCAAATGTCGGATGTGGGGTTTCGGCAAACCCTTAAGGTTCGAACACTGGGGTGCACGCGAAGTCTCTCCCTCCTACCAATCTACGCCCTAGCTCACTAATATCTCGCGGACGAACTCGACGAACTCGCAACACAGAAAGACACGAGGTTTATACTGGTTCGGGCCACTGTTGTGGTGTAATACCCTACTCCAGTGTGGTGATGGTAGATTGCCTCTAGGGCTGATGATAAACAGTACAAGGGAAGAACAGCCTCCTGAGGTTGAGGTGTTCTTGAGCTCGGTGAGCTCGTGTGTGTGTGGGTGGTCTGAATGATCCCCTCTAAGGTGGTGGCTAGTCCTATTTATATTGGCCCTGGTCCTCTTCCCAAATATCGAGCGGGAAGGGAGCCAACAATGGCGGGCTAATTCGAAGGGCGACAGCTAGTACAAGATATCCTCACAAAAGTGGTCTTCGCCTGCCAAAATCTCTGGTGGTGACGCCGTCTTGGGCTCCACGATGACCTCCGTCTTGCCGTCCTCCTGGTCTTGGTCTCATTGCACCAATATGGCAACCTTTGCATGATGCCTCGGTACTCCTCGCCTGCGCTTGCCTCCTTAGCACCAAAGAGGAAATAAGGACGCTGCATGCGCTGGCGCCTACCTGGCGCCCGCCTGGTGTCATGCGTCATGGCTCACGTCACGAGGGTCTCATGAGGTTTGCCCCGCCTTGATATCTCCGCTCCTCATGAGCCTGCCTGGCTAGGCCACTCCCGAGGAGGTCTTGCGTCGTCCGCCTCGCGAGGCTTGGACCCTCGCGAGGGTCTTGGATGCCTTGTTGATGAAGATGGGTCGTACGGCCTGCTAGCTCAGCCACTCCTCAGGCCGCAGGCAGGCAAGTCTGGGGACCCCCGTTCCCAGAACGCCGACAGTAGCCCCCGGGCCCAAAGTGCGCTCGGGCTTGTCTTCGCAGAGAAGCCAAGGGCCAAGTTCGGAGCACCGCGGGCCCCAGAAGCCTGCGGCCTCGGTTGACGCGTGGTGGATGATTGGACATGGGCGTCTCCGCTTCCCCATACTGCCTCGGCAACTACTCGACCTGTCAAGTCCCTACAACATGCAAGGAAAACCATCATTACCTGCGATCGTGGGAGACGCCGGTTGGCCTTCTCTTGCTATAAATGGGGAGGGGGCGGAGCCCCCGTTGCCCATCTCTTCCTCGCTTGCTTTCTTCTTCCTCCTTGCTCCACTGCTAACAACAATGGCGCCCATCAGAAAGTTCTCTACTGAAGAGAAAGGAAAGGCTCCCCGCGATGATCCGGGGCCTCTTCTGCCGAAGAAGAGGTTGATCCATCGCTGCGTTGAAGCGGCGATGCAGGTGGAGTCGAGGCCTTGGTGTGAGAGGCCTCCTCCGGGTCTCGTGAGGTTTGCCCCGCCTTGATATCTCCGCTCCTCGTGAGCCTGCCCAGCTAGGACACTCCCGAGGAGGTCTTGCGTCATCCGCCTTGCAAGGCTTGGACCCTCACGAGGGTCTTGGATGCCTTTTTTATGAAGATGGGTCGTACGTCCTGCTGGCTCAGCCATGCCTCGGGCCGCAGGCAGGCAAGTCTGGGGACCCCCGTTCCCAGAATGCCGACAACATTCTCCGACGCGACGGCGGGCAGTCACAGGGCCACCAGTGCGTCGAAGAGGTTGTCACCATAGAGGCCATTGAGGGTCGCAAGCATCACAGAGCCTGGGTGCGTGGGGTGGAGGCGTACATCAAGGTCATCCGCGATCTTCTTGACGACGGTGAGCTTGTGGAGGAAGCCGACGAGGACCTCGTTGAACAAGGAGACGAAGCTGTCGTCCAAGCGGCCCCTTGCCCTGGCGGCCTCAAGCACTACATGGAGACGTTCCTCGGTGCCGGGCCGCAGGTCGGCATCATGGACCATCTGGCACAGCCGGCTAATGCTCGCGCTCATCGCCTCCATGGGTCTATCTTCTAGTCAACTGATCTTGCGATTGGAGTGATCACTCTTACCCTTGGGTGCGTAGGTGCGTAGGATTTCGTAGATTGGACAGGCGGGAGCCTTTATATGAGAAGTGCAGACTGCGTTGAATTCACGTGCGTGTTGGCCATCTACTCCTTGCCCCTCTACTGCACCTTCCTTTGGCTATATGACAGGTTGGTCAGCCACCTGTTGGGCCCATGTGTCATACACCCAAAGGCAGGTGCAGTAAGTCAATGAAGCTGTGTCCCCCTCCGTGCCCGTGCATGCTTTCAATGACTTGAGACTACCAAACATCACATGGAGTGGTTAGTTCATTGCATGTAATCCTATTAAGTAGCAAAAAGACATTAAGTTATCTCGCCGATAGGAATAAGACAATACATCATGTATTTATTTACAGAGGGAATAGTACATTTTTGTGACATGCATTACTAGATATTGCTAGTCAAATACTAAATCCAGATGGACGTGGTAGTACTACTAAATCCAGACGGTGGTGCTAGTACTAGTAGTAGTAGTACTACCAATGTAGTAGCACTGTACTACTCGTTGGTCAAATTATTACGTGTTGCTCCTCATAGTGAAGTGACAAGACCCTACGCCAGAGATGACACCTGAGTTAGGCGCCGTGTTCGGCATACCATAGTCAACCTCACCGTCTGCAGTCACTATCATCATGGCTGTAGACCTAGCCTGCTTACAACTAGCCGTGTTCGACATAATTTCCCGTGCGTAGATGCCCGTGCATTGCACGGAACACCAAGATTGGGGGGTGGACAGCGCCGGCAGCGGCCATCGCACCAGATTTTTTCATGGCCTTTTAGATGTGGTGGGGAGGATATAAGGCTGATTGTGAGAGACAAGGAGTTGTTTGTAAATAGGGAACAGGTGTGGGCATCTTTTTGCAAAACTAGAGAAGTTTGGTTTGTATGCGTCAGATCTACATCCGACGGCTATTCGTGAAAGATGGCAGGCACAACATCATCACCAACTCAGGACCTGTTTGATTCGCAGGATTTTGAAAATGCAGGAATAGGACATGGCAATATTATAAGTTTCAAACTGATATTACAAATGTTAGCAGTAATGCTGCACCTACGAAGAGGGAATTACTAGGAAGTTTACGTAAGAACTTTCGTTACTTTAGGTGGATGCAGCATTATAGTACAAACTAAAATCAACCACCCTGACAAGTCACTAATGGGAAAATAAGTTTTCGAGTCTCTAGCCACTTGATGTTTCAAAAACAAATTCAGCTGCTGCGGAGACTTTGTCATTTAGGCTTAGACGCTTGCGGTGATCACCACGCCATTCATTGTCGCGCCAGAGAACGCCAAACCTCATTACCTTGAGCACACTTGCCTCCAGAACAAACAACCTGGCCAATTTAATCTCAGATGTGCTGCCTCGGTAGTCGATCAAATAAATTTCTGTAAGATGGAGATCAAGGCATTCAATGAGATTGTTATAGTGCAGCACATTTTTCACTTTCGGGTCTTTTTTTATCTGCAAAAGAAGAGAATATATTAGAGCAGCTGGCTGTATAAGATTGCCGTGTCATCAAGAGGAACCAATATCATTCGCTCATATGATAGGGTTGGCTGGCTAGTGATATTTTTTCACTCTCTCTCTCTCTCTTTCTCTTTCCTCTCATTTACCTAGGAGTACGTGAAGATCTTGGGAATTTGTTGCCTTCCACTATGTGGCCGATGCCATATTTCACAAAAGTATGCCACATAATACGCATCGATGTCAAATCAAAAGATTTTGGCACCGCTCTCGCGATGTGAGAGAGTTGGCACCGCTATGCACAGAGACCCACATGTATAAAAAAATCAATCAAACCAACTACACCAGCCTCTCGCTCTCCCAAACAAGTGTTTTTTATTGCCTCAATCCTCTCTCTCTCTCCCACGCAAGTGTTTTTTTATCGCGTGCGTTATTAATTTGGCACAGTAGCAAAGTAGGTGATCCAGATTGGGGCACCAGGTGAGCAATGAAGGGGCATCGATGCCAAATGCATCACAAGTGAATTTGGCACATGTTTTTCCCTACATAGTGGAGGGCCGTTATAGCCCACTTTTGTACTACCTCTTATTTAGTATAAAATTTTGAACATAGATTTACGTAAGAAAATGCCAACGCATGTCACTAAAAATTACACCATTTGAAATTATGTTCAAATACGAATCCAACGATATAGTTCTTAGTGACATGCATTAACATTTTGTTAGTTAAATCTATGGTCAAATTTTGATACTAAAAAATAGGAAGAGTAAACCAGGACAGAGGCAGTACTTGCTCTTAGGGTAACCATAGAGTTACTGGAGTAGTCTAAGTTACTTTCCACTATGACTAGCCTAGGCTACTATAGTAGTACAACAAAAAACAATGCAGGTGATCACGTGAGAAAAAAATACAAAAAACATCTCTTTTGGTGTAGTGCGTAGATGCAGTTTTGAACACTACACTTGTCATCGTAATTTGGGAAAATTACGAAAAATTTGAGCTACGGTGATTACCGTTTACTAATAGGAAATAAGTTTCACCTCGATGAGTAGCTTCTCCGTGCACGAAAAGCATGTAAGGAATCCAACAACTTGATCCAGATTGGGGCCGGTAGATTTTATTGCCAAGATCTTCATTGTGTGCATAGATTGGGTCAAGCTTGTGGGAATCATTTTCTAGAAGACGATTGTAAATACATCAAGAAGAATTTAAAAATGTGAATTTCAAGAAGACGGAGAAGAAGATGAGTGTTGTACCTGAACGATTATGGATCCAATAAAGAATTCGGAGAATTTGGCAGACGAGTGCACCAACGCTGTCAATTTTGGCGCGTCAATGACCCTGATTTTTGTTGGACCTTCTAGATCTGATACAAGAAATCTCTCAAGGAAAGGCGCATTCTCAATGACCATAACATGGAACATCTGGAGTGATCTCTTCCCAATTGATGTCTTGTTGTGGGGCCAGCAAGACACATAAATCCATCGGAGATTCGTCGAGGCAATGTGGAGGCTAATGAACCCGTGGATCTGCTCAAGATGAAGGTACTCGAGCGCAGTAGAGCTGCGGAGCAGGTGCTCCATATCCTTCTTTGAGATGACAACGTCGAAGAGGTCGGGATGCTTGAGTTGAGGGAGAAGAATGGCGGGTGCGGCCTTAATCTGGGGAAGATAGCAGGAGCTGAAGCTGGTGCGGCGCAGCATTGGCGCGAGGCGGAGCACGGACGGTGGCAGAGAGCGACATCGTCCAGCTTCAAAGTTGAGCTTATCGAGCTGATCTAGGGCGGGGGATAAGAACCACTCGTCGAACTTGGGTTGGACCTTGCAGTTGGTACTGAACATGCGGATGTCAACGCGTCTGGCTGGCCCAGGGTGCGATGAAAGGATCTTGGAGATTGCGGCCATGCGTTTGCAATCCCCATCGCAGAGGCAGCCGTCGACGGTGAGGTTGAGGGGGCCGCGGTGCCTGAGGGGGCGCCACCGCCGGGAGAGTAGGGTGGTCCGCACAGCAGATTTGGTGGCGAGGAGGCCGATGATGACGAGCAGCATGTCATCGGGGAGGCTGCTGATGAAGTCCAGGCTCGCCAGATGCGGTTTTGGCTCGAGCCTCCTCCGCTTGTTGGCTGCCTCGCCGTCCATCTCAACCGGCGGCGACGCCGGTGTACAAGTGTGCTGGTGTGTATTGTGTGCTAGCTGTGCGCGAGTGCGTCCTTCTATGCATGCCGCCGCGCAGTGGTGAATTGTGCGCAAGTGCGTCCTCCACGCGGAAGAAGTGTGTCCTAAATGCGCCCTCAATTTACTAGCGTGCGGGGTGCTACCCCGAGTGGTTTCAACTTTGTTTACTTCACCACGTGTCAGATGGGCCTCTAGTTTACTTATTTTCACCCACTGCCACATGGGCCAGCAAATGAAGATACATAACACGAGCTGACAAGGCAGCATGTGGACTGGTTGACCGGTCAAAACTAAACAATATACGGAGCTATATGCTGACATAGTGAGCGTATAATCCTTCGATATAGAGTGTTCATATGAGAGCGGAGGCCCGTGAGAGATAGCAGAGAGAGAGAGAGAGAGAAAGAGCTACTCCTTCCATTCGATAATGTAGTTCCAACATTTTTTAAAAGTCAAACTTTTGAAACTTTGACCAAGTTTATAAAGAAATTACTTATATCTACAATACCAAAGATAAATGATAGTATGAAGTAAGTACATGTTGTGATGAATCTAATGATCTTTCCAGATGTAAATGTTTTTCTCCACATATACCTGGTCAAACTTTTCTGAGGTTTGACTTTTCAAAACATCCATATGCTTATGGACGTGAGAGAGTCCCTAACTAGAGAGAGAGAGAGAGTGAAATAGAAAGAGTGGGTGAAAAAAGTGTGTGTGCGTGTGTGAAAGAGACATGGACAACACTCGATAAAAGTCAAGAAAAAATGTGTGTGTCTTATGCAAACATATCACACATGCATCTTCGACAACGGAAATAAGGATGAGGAGATAGTGTGGGGTTGTTTGCAACCGAGAGAGCAAGCCCCCTGGCACGTGGCCAAGAGGAGTCTAACAAACAAGGGAGAGAGGTCGAGAGAGACGTACGGAGAAAATGCAGACATGGGGAGGAGAGAGTGTATGTTTGTCATAGAGAGATCCCCTGGAGATCGTGATGGGACTACATGGGTGGGAGATCGAGTGACAAGGTGTGTGCGCGATAGAAGATACCCCGAGAGATATCAAGATAGACGTATGGATGGAAGGAGACAATACGTGTGTTCCTAATGGCTAGTGAGAGATAATCATACTTAGGGGGGGGAGTGCTTGCGCCTATGATGGAGTGAGGGATTATTGTACTTATTAGGGGGGTGCATGTCACATAGAGAGAGAACAAGGGCGGAGAGTGTTGGATGGGTCTATATGTATAGCGCGAGCGAGACATGTGTATGTGTGAACCAGTGAAATATAAAGTTTGAGAGAGATTGAGGAGCCCCGATAAGGCTGAGTGGTGCGTCAGATAGCTGAGAGGGGGAAAGAGATATTCCATCCACTCGATAATGCAGTGCATGTAATTTTTTTAGAAGTCAAACTTTGGAAACTTTGATCAGGTTTACACAAGTGTTATTTATATCTTAAATACCAAAGATACATCATATGAAACTACATCTCATGGTGAATCTAATGGTATATGTTTGCCGTTCCATATCTAATTGTTTTTCTCCACGTACATGGTCAAACTTTGTGATGTTTCACTTTGCAATAAATCAATATGCTATGGACTGAGGAGAGTGCCTAAGTCGAGAGGGATCAAGT
Organism: Triticum aestivum; assembly: GCF_018294505.1. Lineage (NCBI taxonomy): Eukaryota > Viridiplantae > Streptophyta > Magnoliopsida > Poales > Poaceae > Triticum > Triticum aestivum. Next base: position 183,258,389 of record NC_057797.1, on the reverse strand, counting down.
GCGTGTGAAGGAGAATGAGTAAGTGTGCAAAAAGAGTATGTGTGTGAAAGAGAAAGTGACAACAAACGATAAATTAGGGAGAGTGTGTGTTTTTTCGTTTCTTAGGCAAACATATCACGCATGCATCTCCGAGATAGAAAAGTGAGGCGAGGAGATACATGAAGATAGCTAGTGTGTGATTGTTTGCAACGGAGAGAGACACCTCTATAGCACATGTCCAATAGAGGTCTGGCCAACAAGGAACAAAGGTCGAGAGGGACACATGGAGAACATGGACGCATGGGGAGGGCAAGAGGGTGTGTTTGTGATATAGAGACCCCCTCGAGATCGTGAGGGGACTATATGGGTGGGAGATCGAGGGAGGTGCGTGCGTGATAGAAAGATGCCCCGAGAGAAATCGAGATAGACCATGCACATGTTTGTGATGGGGACTAAGATTAGCTAGTCATATACATATAGGGGGGACTGCGTGTGCCTACAATTGAGTGAGAGACCATCATACTTGGCTAGCTAGGCATGAGATTGTGTGTGTGTGCGTGTGAGATGGAGAGAGAACGAGGGAGAGAGAGATAGAGTTTTAGATGGGCCTATCGAGTGCCAGAGAGATAGACTTTTAGATGGAGAGTTTGAGAGAGGGGGGAAGAGCTCCGAGACGACAGAGTGGTGCGTGAGAGAGTTACGGGCAACGAGCCAAGGAATTTGTGTGCGTACGATGAGTACACCCAAGATATCTAGCTTGGACTAGAGAATCATACATAGTGTGCGAGAGAAACCTATAGATGGAGTATATATGCATGCAAACTAGAAAGACCCCCCCACGCACACACAAAGAGAGAGAGATGGAGAGAAAGAGAGAGGACCAACAAGGTATGTGTGTTGGATGCGTGCGACAGAATTTAAGATTGTCAGTGAGAGAGAGAGGGGGGAGAGAGAGAGCAGGAGTCCGGGAGAGGGGGGAGGTCGCCTTTTATGCATCAAAGACTGATATAAACCA